>NC_054558.1:13639777-13677277 GCF_017654505.1 Polyodon spathula
AAGCTGTTGTCTTTATGTAGAAAGCGAGTTGTGAATGATTGACGTTTATTAAAATATGTTGCTAAAACCAACATTTATTAGTTTATAAAAAGAAAACAAATCTTCTAAATAGATCTTCAGGGGTGTTTTTTGGTTAGTATTGGTTAAAACCGAAAACTTTAAGCCCTAATTATGAATAAGAATGGGATTTTTCAGGGAAATCTGTTCAAAAAATCATGCAGCCTGGGTACATTTTTTCAGAATAACAGAAGATGGGGAACATTTTGTGTGAAGTCACTGGGATGAAAATTCTATATTTTTTTTTTTTTTGAAAAACAATATACCTACATACAAATAATATTAGTTTGTCTATAAAAGTAGAAAAAAGGAAAAAACGACAATGGAGAGAGAATTTGGAGTTTCTAAACTGCACAGAAACCCCACCATTGTTCACTAGCAACGAAGGATACCCACAGGATATTAACACTTATGAGCCAAGAAATGTTTTTGTGCTATTAAGCATTTTTATAAATGCATATTTATGTTTAAAATGCATCTCCGTATGATAATGGAAACCTCAATTCAATTCCAATATGCTTTACCCCAGGTGAGAAGCTATTGACATGGCTAATTCAGAAGTCCCTGATCCTGGAAAACATGGTTTGAATGTTGGATACTCAGGTGAGAAGTCTGTGCTAAAAGGGCTACATTTGTGGAGGAGTCACAATGCTCCACTCATACTACCAGGAGTTCATTACAAGCCCCCTCCCCCGTTCACTAACACCCTCTAAACAATGACTGTTTCTGACAACTGGAGAAAAAGGTTCTATTTTCAGCTTCAGCTGCTGGAGAGTGTACAGGGCTGCAGTAAATTACTCCAGTAAATGTCCCCTGTAGTAATTACTTAAATTGGATCATTCAAAAACTCTTCATTGTGAAATCAGTTAATTAATTAATGGTTTCAGTGACAAGTTGATGGCGAACATGTTAAATAGGGAACACCAGACCTTGATTTATGAAGGCTGCCTCCCCCCAACCTCGCTCTCTCTCTCTCTCTCTCTCTCTCTCTCTCTCTCTCTCTCTCTCTCTCTCTCTCTCTCTCTCTCTCTCTCCCTCTCTCTCTCTCTCACTCCATCCCTTCTCTCTATCGTCCCCTCTCCAAACTCTTCTTACCACTTCTCCCCCTCCCCTCTTTCTCCATTCTCCATCCTCCTCATTTCTCTCTCCTCTCTCTATCTCTCTCCCTCCAGCACCTCCTCTCTCCTAACGAGCGAAGGGCAGACGAACAATTAATTACAGGACTCAACAGTTTAAATCAGACAGAAGGACGAACTGTTGTTCCATCCAAATGGGATCTAATTAAAGAAAACTGTCTCTTTGAAAATGCAGAGCACCAGCTCAGTACCAGCCCACTGATTGAAATGTATTGCCACAGTTTCCACCTCTTCCTGTTTTAAATGGGCAGCAGATACAAGCTGCCTATAGAGTCTTCCAATGCTGTGGATACAACCTTCACCATTCACCGGCCTATAGAGTCTTCCAATGGTGTGGATGCAACATTCACCATTCACCGGCCATAGTGCATTTTTCAATATATCTAAAAAAAATAAAAAGCTTGAAAGCTTATTCAATTGTGTCTTAAAGTGATCCTTGCTAACAAAAACTCTCTATATTGTTTTCCCCATAATACACATTTATTCACTATATAGGTATCAAATGTGTAGTTTTGAAACAAACAGACATGTATTTTATTTTAAAACATGAAGGAGATTAGTCATAAAAATAGACAGTATTTCCAGAATGTCCTGTTAATTCATTGTGACGTTTTTGTTTTTGTCTGATTCATAAAACCACCGTCAGGATAAATAAAGTGATGATCATGTTGTACCGGCATGTTATAGGTGAAGGAAAATGACTGCAAGTTTCCAACAATAAAAGTAGGAAAGCTAATGAAATTGTCCAGTTCTTGTGATGGAGCTGTGAAATTCAAAATAGTACAAAAGAAAGACAAAGAAAGCCAAAATTCTCCACTCAAGTACTTATTACTCTAAAGTAACTTTTGAAGTAAAAAAAAAAAAAAAAAAAAAAAACAGCACATCGAGAAGCTGTTGGTACTGGCAGTGGCTGTCGCACTTGCATTTTAACAGCAGTAGAAGAGGCTGTGCAATACCACCAGAAATGCTTGTTGGATTTGGTGGACATGACACGTCTCTCAAAACAATGCAACACCGTGGCACATCAAGTAAAACATCTGGAATAGCTACTACTACGTCAGATAAATATCACTCTTCTTCTTAACCTTCCCAGCTGAAAAAAAACATTTTATAAGATGCAGGTAGGAAGTATAATACTGAAAATATATTACTTTTCTATCCGATTCCAACAGCACTTCACAAATTGGAGAAAGTTTGGCTGAAAGAAACAAACATAATGAAATAAATAGTGCCTCACAAAACACATTAAAGACAGTGAGTTAAACATCAGACAAAGAGGTGTTTTACAAGTCGAGCCCTGTGAAACGATTGAGGATGCAGCTGTTTTGACACCACGAAGCACCTTTCATTACCATGTAGAGACCACATCTGAAGGTAAGCGAGGGAGTTGGGATAGGGTTCATCCGTACACATTGGGGACAACCTCTGCACCTGAAATGGAACCCGCTAATACAAAATGGTCAACAAAACCACAGATTCACAAAAAATAAGCAATGTGCATTTTAAAAACATAAACAACACTTTAAGTAAACTCTACAGAAACTAAACAAAGACGGGTGCTCTCAAGTTACATTTGCTGGCAGTATTACAAAACTGATCAATAAAATGGAAAAGGGGCAAAATGCAATGGCCAAACCAATAATAGATGGACAGACCGCAGTGGCCAACTCTGTTGTTGAAAGCAATAGAAACGTAAGGTTGCGGATGCAACCCCGGTTCTCTGAAAGAGAAAATAGCCATCAACTAATGGGTATCACCGTTAGGTGATAGGATTATGCTGAGCTTAATATAAAAGCTGCCTTTAGGCCTCCGTAGCTCTGACGTCAGCGCCTTGCCCCTCGGGTGCTGAATGACTATGCAGAGCGTAGGAAGCCCAGCCTCTTTTGCTTCAGGCCGCAAGGGCTACTGAAGCGGCCTCGCTGCTTGATGGCTATTTTCTCTTTCAGAGAACCGGGGTTGCATCCGCAACCTTACGTTCTCTTTCAATTTGAAAATAACCATCAACTAATGGGTTCTGTGTACCAAAGCAGTCGCGAGGGAGACCATGCGGCAGTAGGACAGGATCGATTTACATGTGAAAAATATACACGGAACAGTGCCTCAGTGTGTGGTTCGAAAGACATATGTCCTAACACTGTTCTATGAACAGAGGGTCTTTAACAGTACGATATCATAATGGGATACTCTTACCACATGGGTAACGCTGGAGTGCGTACTCAAAGAGTACATCAGTCTAATCCAGACTAACACTAAGTTGTCTCTTCCACTGGTGTAACAGAGTCCAAGGCCAAAGCTCCAAAAGGTGGAGCAGAGGAATCCAGCACATTCAGTCTGTAGAACCTCATGAAAGTGTATGGCATAGCCCAGCTAGCCGCAGCACATATTTCAGACACTAGAACACCTTGAAAGAGGGCCCAGGACGTCGCCATACCCCTGGTAGACTGCGTCTTCAATTGCCCCAGAGGGAAAAGGTCAGCAGATTCATAAGCCAGAGCAAAGGCGTCCACTATCCAATGGGACAGGCGCTGTTTAGACAATGCCTGACCCAGCGTCCTAGAACCACAGCACACAAACAGCTGTTCAATGTGTCTGACACCCCTTGTACAGTAAATATAGCACCTCAATGCCCGCACCGGGCAACGCATGTGCAACCGTCCTCCAGAGAAGAGAAGGGAGGAGGATGGAATGCCATTAGCTCCACAGATTGGTTCACGTGGAACCGGGATATTACTTTTGGCAAAAATGCAGAGTTTGTTCACCTGGAAACTCTAGTCCCATGTCCAGCGAAGCGAGTGCAAGAAGGGTGCACTGAAAGTGTATGCAGCTCACTCACTCGTTTTGGTGAAGTAATATCCAGCAAAAACGTTGTCTTTAAAGTCATGAGCTTCAGAGCCACAGTGTGGAGTGGCTCGAATGGGGCTTTTGTAAGGGCTTCCAGCACCACATCAAGGCGCCACAAGGGGAGGCTAGATGTCCTGGGAGGATGTCCTCCTCGCAACCTTAAGAAATTGGGACGCCAGGAGATGGTTTCCAGGCGATAACCCATCTATACGCGTGTGACAAGCAGATATGGCTGCCAGGTACACCTTCAATGTGGGAGGGGACCTACCGTCGTCTAATAGTTTCTGGAGAAACTGTACGGTAACTGCCATGGGGCAGGTAACTGGGTCTTGGCCCTGAGCCAGACACCAGTCCTGAAATAACTACCACTTATACACATATTGCGACCTGGTAGAGGGAGCTCTTGTGCTCTGAATAGTACCAATAACTGCCGATGACAGCCCTAGAGCTGACAGGCGTTCCCTTTAAAGGGCCAGACCCATAGCTGCATCAGCTGGGGGTTCGGGTGCCACAGATTGCCCTGGGCCTGAGAGAGCAGATCTGCCCGTCGGGGGATCTGCCTTGGCTGGTTGTGCAGGAGTTGCATCAGGGTCAATAACCATGTCCTTCGGGGTCACCGAGGAGCTACCAGAAGCACTGTAGCTTTCTCTACCCTGACCTTCTCTAGGAAGGCAGGGAGCAGTGGTATCGGTGGGAAGGCATATAGGAGACAACCCAGCCACTCATAGGCCAGGGTGTCGACTCCTAAGGGACTGCCGAGGTCTCTCATCGAGAACCAAAGAGGGAAGAGCGTAGAATCCCGCGAGGTGAAGAGATCTATGTCTACTCTGCCGAATCACTCCCTGATGCGTTCCACCACCCTGGGGTGGAGATGCCTTTCCGAGGCCAGGGGACCTCCTCTGGAGAGGAGATCCGTGGCGTGTTTGAGTCAGCCCGGTAAGTGGACTGCTCAAAGAGAAGCCAGCCGTGGCTGCGACCACAGTAACAGCCGAACCGCCATGCTGTGAAGGCTTGGAGATCTCAGACCGCCCTGGCGGTTGATATATGCCACAACCATGGTGTTGTCTGACCGCACCAGCATGTGTTTGTTCTGGACCACCAGAAGAAAGTGCAGTAGGGAGATATCTACTGCCCTGAGTTCCAGGACATTGATGTGGGCTGAGGCCCAAGGCCCCATCCACACTCCGAGTCCCCACACCATTCCAGACTGCTCCCAGCCATGGTTGGAGGTGTCTGTGGTGATTACTTCCCTCCGGAAGATGGAACCCATGGTTATCCCCTGACGAAGGTTGGAGGGGATCCTCCACCAGTGCAGGTTTATCCAGCAGGACTGGGATATCGCCAGCCTGCGATGTCTGTCTCATTGTGGGTGAAGCGCAAATGAGTTGAACTAGACCTGGAAAGCCTTTTGATGAAGAAGGCCCAAAGGAAGGCCTGCAAGGCAGCAGCCATCAACCTCTGCATGCGCTGACAAAGCACTATGCTTACTGTCTCTCTCAACCTGAATAGGGAGAGGTGAGACTCTATTGTGGTAACTCTCTGAGTTGTTAATATGGCCATCATAGACATAGGTGGACACCCAGAAAATCCGATTGCTGGCTTGGCGTGAGGCGGCACTTCTGCAGGTTCATCCTGAGACTGAGCCGTTAGAGGTGGTCTGTGACCAATGCCATATGTGCCTGGGCTTGCTCCTGTGTCTGAGTGCAGATGAGCCAGTCTTCTAAATAATTTATCAGTCAAATGTCCTGAACCCGCAGGGGGGCTTGAATGGCATCTATGCACTTGGAAAAGGTGCGAGGAGCAAGGGACAGGCCGAAGTGAAGTACGCATTACTTGTAGAACCTGCCCTGAAATGCGAAGCGAAAGTATTTTCAGTGCCCACGCCTGAAGGGTATGTGAATGTACGCATCCTTCAGGTCCACTGTGGTAAACCAAGTGACCGGCCGAATGGCCTGGACGACATGGCGGTGCGTGAGCATCTTGAAACAAGATAGGGCAGAACCCGTTGTCCTTCTTGGGCACTAGGAAGTACTTTGAATAGAACCACTCCCCGCAAGAGGAGGGTTCTACTTCGCAAATGGCACGCTTCAAGAGAAGCGCCAGGATTTTTGTGTTGAGAGTCGCATGCTGGAGCAGGTCCTTCACTGCAATTACTATCACCCCCCGAAAGGCGGGTGGTTTTAACTGGAACTGAAGGCTGTAACCAGCCCGCATAGTCTTGAGCACCCAACTGTCGGTGGTGCTGGTTTGTCCGTATAGTAACTGGGAGACAGGGGTTGGAGGCTGCTGTGGCCCTTCAGTCTTAGGCCGCGTTGTGGGACCCTTGGGCCACTGGCGATTGCCGCCCCCCTAGGGTGCCAGTTGCCGACCGCATTGTGGGCAGGTGCTGCCGGGCGTGCCGTAGGAGCACGAGTGGGCCTGGGCGGAGGCTTTTGCCCCAACAGGGGGAAAGCCCTAGCAGGCAAGGCAGTCTTCTGTGGAAGCAGCTGGGCATACTGCCTTGATGCCTCCCTGGTCTTCAAAGTCCTCTGATGCATTTCCTCCAATCCAAGGCCAAACCTATGGCCAGGAGTGATAGGGGCACTATCACTTGTCCTGCTCCTGAACTCTATCCTGGAAAAGCCAGAGTTACCAGCACCGCAAGGTTTCGGCCCTCCACTCTGGCCATGAGTTGAGCCAGTCTGGTGACTGCCTCAGAGACCTGGTTCAGCTCTTGTCTGTGAGTCGTCATGACCATATCAGGGAGCACCTTAATAAGGATACAGAGAGCATGCTCGACACATTGGAAAGCAGGGCAGCTTGGGAGAAAGCGGCATACGCCTTCTTGAGGTGCGTCTCTGTTGTCCGACACTGTCTGTTAGGACATTGTAGGTCCTTGTCCGGTCCAATGCCCAGTGCCTGTATGAGGGCCATAATAGCGGAGTCTACCAGGGGGAAGGCTGCCAAGTCGGCACCCTTCGTTCCCTGCATGGAAGAAGGCTGGGTTGGATCAGGAAGACTGGATCTCGCTGACAAAGTCAGGAATTAGGGGGCAGTGTCCCGTCCTGCACTGGCTTAACTGAGGAGAACCAGGAGCGCTGGGGCTCCTTGTCTCTGGGCCATTCCACCCGTAGACGTTGAGCCACTCGTGCAGCCAAAGCCTCAAACGCTGGCCCTGGAGATACCACTGGTTCCTGTTGCAGCTCGTCCACCAAGTTGCAAGAAGGTCCCTCCTGCACAAGCTTTTCATCACCAGATGCCTGCAGAGAGATGATGTCCTCTTCATAGTCTGAGATGGCCTCAGGCTCAAGCTCAGGCTCAGGTCAGGCTCAGGCACAACAGTTGGAACAGGTGGCTGGGGAATCGGCGCAGCTGTGGTGCCAGGGGCCGACAACATACTTATCATGAGTGACTGTTGTCTCATGACCACCTCCATAAAATAACCAATCTTGTCCGCGAAGGCCGAGATCCCACTAGGCTCTTTGTCCTTAGGGGACCTGGGGCGGTCACGCGCGGGAGATGAATGCTCCTTAAGAGGGGCGTGCCAAAGCTGCCCCACCCTCCTGGTAGGTGAGCGAGAAAGTCGTCTGAGAGACGGGGAGGGTGTCCTGGATAGCTGCAGGCAAGCAGGAGATGATGCTGTACCACCTGAAGGATTTGAAGATCCCCTGCTAGATGGAGATCCCAGCCCCACTGCCCTGTTGGCTCTAGCCTTTAGGACCCGCCTCTGGAACTTGTCACAGATAGCACAGAATGCTGTCAAACAGAGCCAAAGCTGCATGTTCTGCATGAAACACAGAATTCATGCGGGTCCTCTGTGGTCATTTTCCAGCTACAAGAACCGCATTCATGGAAACCTGAAATAGCGCAAAGCACTTGCCCGGGTTCCACGGTGGGTACAAATGTGCACAGGGCACAGGAGCGGGTATGCGCACGGGGTGCACGATAAGTGCACGGGCACAGAACAGATGTGCACCGATGAGTGCACGGGGTGCTCTGATGCGTGGGTGCACGGGCACCGATGTGCTTGGAGAACGCACATCGTTGACACAACAACACGTATACACAGTAAATTAACATCAATAAACAAAATTATCACATCAGACACCAAAGCATCAAGCAAGTGAAGATAGAATAAAACAACATAACATGTTTCCATTGAGAAGCCTATATTATTACTGCCAGCAATTGATTATGTGATATATTTCATGCCAGTAAAAGCCATTTACCATCATCAAATTGTTTGATGAATCAGTTTAAGTGTATGCAAATAAGGAAAAAGAGGTGGTTTTTATGGCACTGCCTTCACGATAATGTAACTACCATGGCAGTAAACCCTATTTATGAATAGGAAAAAAGAACAATGGGACAGTAACAGACTCTACCACCATGGAAAAACAGACGGTACGTTTTATAAATAACCCCCGATATCTGGTGCCACACTAGGTTGAAGAAATCTCTGTTTACATGCCTTGACCCTTTCAGATGGTCTTCCACTACCTTGGTGGTTTCACCTGGAGAGTGCGTTTGTCTCCTGAGCCTTCGTTCCCTTCCCCTAATAACTGCTATGCTTTCATCCAGTAACATGCTTAATAGTGAAGACACTGCTGAGGTGAAAAGGCTTAAGAAGTACAAGTGTAGCAGATTCCCTTAGAGCAAAACATGGAAAGAAGAAACTTCTAGTGCAGGACTAGAGTGTGTTCCTTGTGGCATATTCAAATAATATATGCGTTTTCAACAGAATACTATATTATTAAAGAAGACGATATGCCTCAAATTGGTGTGAGGCAATTAATTACTATTTTATAGTGTGATAATATATTCTGAATATTAAATTATTTTCTGTGCTGCTTTTCATGAAAGAAGTAGCTGGAAAATAAAAAAAAAAAATCAAAAGGGGGCACCTGAGGGGTGCATGTGGTAAATGTGCAGCTGCCTGGTGTGCAGGGTAGGCATACAGTCAGGGGAGCACAGGTTCATGTCCTGGCTGTGCCAAGTTGACAGTCTACCTTGGGGATTCCAAAGAGAGTGATGCAGTGGCTGTGATGCTCCAGTGGATCAGGGAGGCTAAAACCGCCAAGCACTGCTTGTCCTGACCAGGCACCTCGGAGCTGACACCTGCAGGGCTGGCCTTTGTCCTCCAGGGGCTGGTAGCTTGCTCTGGAGTTCCTGCATGTAAAGAGACAATCAGCTTTTTTGTGGGATGGGAGGAGGCCCACTAAACCTTCAGTTCTTCTGATCCATTAAGGGCAATTGCTGTGGTGAGAGAACATAATTGGACATTTTAAATTGGGGAGAAAATCAGGGGTAAAAGAATTGGGACCTCTAAATTGAAAAAGAAAAATCTAAATCATAAACATTTAGCAAAAAATAAATCAGCAAAACAAATTGCTCTTGTCTTACTCTGTCTGTCCTTCCACCATTTACAAAGTAAATGATCTGGTGTCTGGTCACCTTAGGAATCAATTCTAACACTTCAGATTCCAGATTACTTTACTCACTCTCTGCAGCCCATTGAACAAAGATCACTTCATGTCTTGTTCCCTCAAAGATGTGCACATATTAGCTTGCTCAGTGTACATTTCATCTAGAAGTGTATCTCAATGCAATCAAAGTTGAAAATGTGTTATTGAACCTAACAAGTTTATTTTAGTATTTCTAGAGTTTAAGTAAACAAATGAGAACAAAAAAAAGAGCACACGTTATCACAATAACCTGTGGTAATATAAAATGCTGCAGTATGACTGTAAACCATGTATTTTAATATGGATAAAATGAAACCTGAGATTCGAGATGTTAATGCTAAAGAATAGCCTTGAATTAATTATGCAGTGCAACTTTATCCAGCTATGGATGTCAATATACTTTGCTTGTTTTCTTTATTATAGTCAATAAATGATTTTATAAGAAATTAAGTATAAGAATGGTATTTTAATTTGCACTTTCATTATGTAAAAAAACCTCCAAATCAGGATGTTTAAACCGTTGCGTCTAACTGTTTGATTCAAGAATGTACTGTTTGTGAATGACTGTTAATTGAGCAGGGCTTAGAAGACATTTACATACTGTATCACACTGTTGAGGACAATTTTTTCATCTTTACATGGTCACTAAGACAGTTAAAATTTACCGCGTGTATAAACTGGTAAGCTGCTTTTCCACCTATCCCCTAATGTGGGATTTGATTCCATAGTAAAATACAATATTATAGAGCAAGAAAGAGAGTAGACCTATAACGAGGAGGGAAAGAGGGAGAAAGATAGAGATGCTGATGCTAAGCAACACACACCAAGGGTCAGCCTTTTTATCCATTAGATAGAGAGGAGAAGGAACAGGTGGCCATGAAATGACACGTATAACCTGAGACGTGCCAGGAATGTGTTGAATTGCAGAACTGAAAGGAATTTCAGGGCATAAGGCTGCTTTAGCAGAGCAGTGTGTATCTCACAGTGCTGGCACACAGGCAGTGTGTGTATCTCACAGTGCTGGCACACAGGGCAGTGTGTTTATCTGACAGTGCTGGCACACAGGCTGTGTGTGTACCTGACAGTGCTGGCACACAGGGCAGTGTGTTTATCTGACAGTGCTGGCACACAGGCTGTGTGTGTACCTGACAGTGCTGGCACACAGGGCAGTGTGTTTATCTGACAGTGCTGTCACACGGGTGGTGTGTTTCGAACAGTGCTGGCACACAGGGCAGTGTGTGTATCTGACAGTGCTGGCACACAGGGCAGTGTGTGTATCTGACAGTGCTGGCACACAGGGCAGTGTGTGTATCTGACAGTGCTGGCACACAGGGCAGTGTGTGTATCTGACAGTGCTGGCACACAGGGCAGTGTGTGTACCTGACAGTGCTGTCACACAGGTGGTGTGTTTCTGACAGTGCTGGCACACAGGCAGTGTGTGTATCTGACAGTGATGGCACACAGGGCAGTGTGTGTATCTGACAGTGCTGGCACACAGGGCAGTGTGTGTACCTGACAGTGCTGTCACACAGGTGGTGTGTTTCTGACAGTGCTGGCACACAGGCAGTGTGTGTATCTGACAGTGATGGCACACAGGCAGTGTGTGTACCTGACAGTGCTGGCACACAGGGCAGTGTGTGTACCTGACAGTGCAGGCACACAGGGCAGTGTGAGTATCTGACAGTGCTGGCACACAGGGCAGTGTGTACCTGGCAGCGCTGGCACTACTTCATGATAACTAGCTGTCAAGAAAATTAACTTGTGATAACTGAAAAGTATGCTTTTAAGTAATTGTAGCTAACAAAATAATTATATAAATCGTACCTATTTTGCACTTGTATTAGCTACATAGGTCTGAAATGGGCAGTTTTTAAAGAAATATATGTTATAGCAAATGTGTATTTTCATTTCAATTCAGACACCTGGTACTACACTAAGTTTTCATATTTCCTGCCTTGCCTTGCAGGAAATCTGTTACCTCCTTGGTCTTCTGAGTCAAAGCAGTCAATAGGAGAAGCAGGTGGAAAAGCAAAAGAAGCCTGTGACAGCGTGGGGACAACGTCACTCTCCTCATGAAAGCAGTCCAGCAGATTTCTTTAACCTAGTGTATTACCAGATATCATGTTTTGAAATGAAAATACATGTTTGCTATAACCTGTGCTCATTTGAGACCTATATAATGAATGGATGTGCATGTCAGAGAAAATTATTTTGTTAGCTCTAGTTACTTAAAAATGACTTACCTTTCATCCACCAATCAGGAAGCTCAATTTCAGGGCAGTACCACACAGTAGATGACCACGGAACATTTAGATAGAATGTCACACTTTAAACAAACAAGCAAAACATTGAAAAGGTACATAAATATTTCTAAATGATTAAAAGAAGGGCATTGCCTTGGTAGACATCCTTCACTGTCTTCTTACCTTCCCAACCTGATCGCTTACCTGCCCTCAGATCAGAGATCTATTGCTAAATTTTCAACAAAGTGCTAGTTAAATACATTGGATAAACTAAGCACTTTTTAAATAGTCAAAACACTGTGGCAAGTATTTTTAAAATACATTTGATGTCCGATTTCCCCCTGTTAAGGTTGCATTTTGTTGGTCCTTTGACTCTAAAACAGAGGTTCCACTTAAATATTTGCATGTAAAAAATATGATGAAGACACAGAAGGGACAATTATAGTCTTTATTTTGCATCCAATCACAATAGAATATTCTAGGTGCCCTGTCACGTGTACCCAATTCCAGCCAGTCATATATCAGCAGACAGTATACAAAGATGGTGGCAGCCACGGCAATGGAAACTGAACCGGCTTTGAAAATAAAATGAAAGCTCTCCTTTGATAGATGCTCAGTCCTGATGATGAGGTTTGTTCCTGCTGTATTTGATAAGCAACTATAGCTCAGCTAGTTCACCAACACATTTCTCTTCCTCCTCTCTTACCCTTCATCTCTATCCCTTTGCCTGCTGTCCCTCCCCTCTCTTACTTTTCAGTCTCCCTCTTTAGTTCACCCCACCCCTCTCCTTCTTCTGTGCCCCCTCTCCCTTTTCTTTACCACCTCTCTCTGTTTAAACTAGCCTCATTTTCTCTCCCTTCTGTCTAGATCTCTCACCTCCCTATCTCTCTCTCCCTCTTAGTTACCTCTCTTTCCCTTTTTATATTGCTGCACACGAGATTTGCCTAACAATGAGCTCTTCGCTCTGCCAAATGTTAGATAACGGGCTACAAGAGAAGAAGCGGCAATTGGAGCTTTTTTTTCACTACTCTATCTTTTTCATGATGCTTTCGAATTATCTCCCCAGCACATAATAATAATTACTGTGGACAGGGGGAGGTGGGAGGGAGCAGCAGATAACACAGCACATAGAGGGACCCAGACTAAATCAGAGTGCTGCCTGCCTTTCAAAAATCCAGAAGAAAAATACAATCAAATAAAATACAATAATAGAGTGGTGTGGTCACGTGAGCTTGGTAGCGAGCTGAGGCAGAACAATTGATCTCAGGCCCAGTCAGGCGATACACACACAGCAGGGATGAGAGAGAGCGAGGGTGAGAAAGAGAGGGAGGGAGAGAGAGGGAAAGAGGAGAAAGGCCAAAAAAAGGGAAACATAGAAAGGGAGACAGAGAGATAGAAAGGGAGACACAGGGAAGAGAGAGAGAGAGCGTGATAGAGAGAGCAAGTAAAATGGAATGAAAGAGAGTGAGATTCTGCAAACCAGTGTGACATGGGAGAGATTGAATCAGAGGCACATTGAATCAGTAGTCTGTTATCTATGTCATCTTCCACTGTACAAAATACAGAGAAATTAGAGAGAAAAATACATATTGCATGAAACTGACTGAAAAAGAAGGAGGTTTCTTGATGAAATGGGATGAAAAAAATGTAATCTTTTTTGGGAGAAAAGAAAGAGGATGAATAAACAATATATTGCAGCCTTTGCTGTTTGAAGTGCAGAGAGGCCTTACAATATTGTGTGTGTGTGTGTGTGTGTGTGTGTGTGTGTGTGTGTGTGTGTGTGTGTGTGTGTGTGTGTGTGTGTGTGTGTGTGTGTGTGTGTGTGTGTGTGTGTGTGTGTGTATATAACTACAGTGTACAAAGGTTTTTTAAAAAAGTTTACACAAAAAAGTTTAAAAGATTAAAAAATCTTTTATTTTCAGGAAGTTTTGGGCAAAAGCCCTTCGATATCCTTCACTGTCTTCTTACCTTCCCGACCTGATTGCCTGCCTGCCCTCAGATCAGAGATCTATCTGTCTCACTTTTTAAATAGTCAAAACACTATATATATATATATAGAAAGTCCTGAAAATAAAATATTTTTTAATCTTTTAAACTTTTTGTGTACATTTTTTAAAAACCTTTTTTTATATATATATTATATATATATATATATATATATATATATATATATATATATATATATATATATATATATATATATATATAGCAATAAGGTCCGACAGGGTGTCTGTATCATCGACTATACAGACGCCTCTGGGCGTTGTGTACATGAGGCAAAGCCGAGCGCCTCCAGCCGCAGAGAAGTCTGTATATTGGACGTATACGGACACCCTGAAGGGACTTATTTCATTATTAACCCTTTGCGGTCCTATATCGGACCAGGTCCGGCATTACAATTTTCCCTTTGCGGTCCTATATCGGACCAGGTCCGGCATTACAATTTTCCCTTTCCAGTCCGATGTCGGCCCCTGTCCGACATCATCAAAAAGATATAAAGTACAGGTCTCTAGTCGTTTTTTTCTCCGTAAAAAGCCGAGAAAACCTTTCAATGGCCGAGTGAAACTGATAGGAGTCGAATGAAGCCGAAAAAAAGGATGTATCTGATAGCCCCATGCACCACAGAGATAACACAAACATAAACAAAAAAGATAGCTGCTTCTGCATCCAGCACTCAAAGAATATCACAGACATTTGCAGAGCTTTTTGAGATGTTATAGTAATAAAATAAAGAATTGTGATAAAACGAGTGATCAGATGAGGACTTATATATATATATCGTCCCTCCCTGACTTCCCTCCCAAGCTGAAAACATGCAATACTATATTCTATATGTATCATGAAAACAGTGGACCAACACTGCATTTGATTGTTATTTAGAATCAGTGCCTGGGTGGATTTGGATTGAACTGCTAGGCTCTCTCAGTATAGTCACACTTCTAGGTGAGATGGGTGAGTATTTTCATAGAAACTGTTGTGCAGCTGAGGTTCAGATGATTTAATAGCAATACATAACACTTGGGTGTACATTTCCAATAGTGTATAAAAATACAGCACTGGAGTAGAAAGTGAATTTTGCCCATTGTGAAAGGTTATGAAAATCAAGCATATGACAGTGCGTGCATTTTTTTTGTGTGTGTATTACCAATCAATCAATCAATCACTATTTTATATAGTGCCTTTCATATTGGACCACCATCACGAAGTGCTTTACCAGTTGCAAATGGGAGCATATTAAAAAAAAAAACAACATATTTTCGGCATTCATATTCACCATTTTTTCGATCAATTGATATTTAAAAGCAAAATACATCCAATCTATTATTTTACTGCATGTCTGTATATCCAAACTGTTTAAAAGGTTTGGTATATTTAGGGGAGAATACAAGGAAAAAACTGGGCATGCCAATTTTTTTTTATCTGTGTCTGGACCTACCCTTGTAGCTCCAGCTTTATACAGAGTGGAGAGGGGCGGGGGGAGCAGGGGTCAGATGGGATTTGGTAGATGACACAACCTGAGCTAGCAGATAAGACAGAATTAAGGAGGAATCATTTGCTGCAGCGGCCCTTGGACAGGGGTCTCTAATCCGATGCTGGTGGACGTTATGCTCTCCGACACAGATAATCATCTCACTACCTCCTAGCATCTTCACACACCATTGTATCAGCATGTGGGACGGGAGGATGTCTGTGTAACCCTGGGGCTCCAGCTCTTTACACTGAGTCTTGTAAGCTTTGCGTTAGCTCTTGTCAAGAGAATTTTCATTTAGTAATATTCTAGGACTGCTGTATCTACCACCTTCGCAAGATAATATGTGAGGGATGAGCAGGTTAGTAGAACATCAGCAATGTGTCTGCTGTTTTGTTTTTTTATTATTACAGTGCTCTCCTTTTCATAAAATAAGCCTTTATGCTGCTGGTTGTAAAGCAGTATGGTCATGGCTCCCAGGTGCCCTATAATTCCATTCTACTTGCACTTGCATTCTCTTGTTATCAGTAAGCTTGCTCCTTTTCAATGTATATGTTTTCAGGTCTTAAAAAATAATTGACTGGGGTTCTTCATTTGACCACCATGCAACAGGTTTTGCCACCTTCAGGTTAGGAGTGTGATCTGACAATGCAGCATGTGTGGGGTGGATATATCCAAAGTCAACAATAGGAAAGTGTCGGATATAAATGGCACCTGTTTCATGGCTATGGTTTTCCTTGAATATCTCTAGCCAGGGCACATGCAATCATAACCAAAGAACACCTTGAAAATGGTTGCAATAAGCAACAAAACCCCTGCACCTTTTGCATAAATAACAGGTTACAGGAGGCTCAGAAATGAATACGTTGCTCTAAAAGGTTAGTGATTTATTGTGGTCCTTCGAGAGCATATAAAAAATAAAAATTCAAAAGGAGTATGCCATGATAAAAATAAACTTGAAGCTATGGCTCCCGAACACTGTTCTCAAAGTACACTGTACTATTATTTAGATGCTGTATTTTCGTTGATAACAAGAAAAAAAAAAAAAAAAAAAAACAGAGGGGCAGGTTGTTCAGCATTTTTTCTTGCTAGTTCTGTTTTTCAGTGTGAAGGCTGTAAAATGGGGGTAAACTGTGTTGTATTATGGAGAAAATGAAAAAGATCAAGACCAGGCATTTGGTCTAGGAGCTTCCATCTAAGCCCTCACAGTCATTACCGGCACCTCCTCTGCTGTCTCAAGCACAGGAGAGTAAGGCGAGTAGAGCTCATGTGACCCAAGCTCGTTGCACAACCCAGAGAAAGGAATTACCCTTATCTCCTCTCCCCACAAGACAACCTCCTGATAAGACTTCTAACTGCAGCAGCGCAAATCCCCCAGAAAGCATCTCTCTTTCCCTCAGTCTCTTTTCTTTCCTCTTTCTCTCTATCTCTTCCCACCCTCTTTCTCTCCTGACACTCTTATCCAATAATAGTGTGTGGTGTGGGTGGGAAGCTGTGCAGATATAATATACAATATATATATATAATATATATATATATATATATATATATATATATATATATATATATATATATATATATATATATATATATTATATATATATATATACAATGGTACCGTATGATACCCCAACACTGGTAAAAATAAATCCTGATATCAGGTCCGTTCATATTGTCCATTCCAGACAATAATAGGCTACATTCAAAACAAACTATATGGACAATTTGAAAGAAACAGGATTCACACCAGTAACCGAATAACAATAATAAATAAATAAATAAATAAATAAACAAACTGTTTTAAAAGATCAAGAAAACGAAAATACAAGAGAAACAGTGACATCACAACGTCGTAATTGCGGTCAGTGGGACAAATGAGAGAATTTCACCAGATACCTGAAAAAGACCTGGACAAACATCTTTCGAACCAAGTGCTCCTTGAAGCATTTAGCAGCGTTGCCAGTTACCAGCGCAGACAAAACTATGAATGCAGCATTTTCCAGAGCAGCAGTTGCGTTTTAAACAATCAAAAGAAACAAAACACTTAACCAAAAGCAACTTCAGAAAATAAGATAAAAGTAAGAAACATAGACTATATTAAATAATAATATGGGTCGGAATATAGTACCATACAAAAATATGTCTCGTCGGTTTTGAGCTAGCAATGTTGTCAATATTTGGAAACTCTCAAGCGAAACTGTTCGGGGGGGGGGGGGGGGGTCATACGCATCATACACACGGGAGGGGTCATATAATATATGTATGCCCCCAACTCAACTTCACATACCCATCAAGACAGTAAAAATAGACACAGTGAAGCGTTCTTACCTTGGTATAGTAATCAGCAGATGTGTCAGCTGCACGAAGAGCAGTGTGGTTTTCATTAACTGTATTGTGCAGAATAAATGCATTTTTTTTTTCTTATGGGTAAATATCGGACTTTCTTCCTGTGCATCGGGACGCGAGACATTTGCTAGGAAATCGGGACTTTTCCCGACCATATAGGGACTGTTGGCATGTATGCACTCGTGACTGTGGGACACTTAATCAACTTGAGACATATTATTGTGTGGTAATATACTCTGAGCCATATATCTCTCTATCTCTCTCTCTCTCTCTCTCTCTCTCTCTCTCTCTCTCTCTCTCTCTCTCTCTCTCTCTCTCTCTCTCTCATTGTAAAAGTATTGGCAGATCT
Organism: Polyodon spathula; assembly: GCF_017654505.1. Taxonomy (NCBI): domain Eukaryota; kingdom Metazoa; phylum Chordata; class Actinopteri; order Acipenseriformes; family Polyodontidae; genus Polyodon; species Polyodon spathula. The sequence continues at coordinate 13,657,663 of NC_054558.1, forward strand.
TAAGATTACCTGGTAAATGTTGATATTTACTAAGCAAAACGATAAATGTCCAATATAAACATGATAACTCTTTATTTCAAACATTTACCAGTAAATCTCAAGAATTATCAAGTGGCTTTGGCTAACCCCTAACTGAATGTCTAAAATAAACACGATAACAATTTACTTCGGACATGTACCGGTAAGTCTCAAGAATAACGAATGACAAAGTGCATTGCACCCTGGTGGTAACAATCGTCTTCTAGGGGGGCATTTCATTTTCTACTATGAGCTGAGTCTGCAGTATATATTTAATATATGAGCCAGTCCGTCATGAGTCATTTTGCGTTGTTCATGTATGAAAAAAAAAAAAAAAAAAAAAACGTTAACATTGTTGGCACAAATATCTTAGGGTGTGATTCACCAAATATTTTCTCCGCAAATATATATATGGATTTACAGTATGTTGTTTTAATATAGCAGCTGCAGCATAAGTAAATAACAGAAATAAATAACTGAATATGTTTTTGAAGTTCATACCACATGATTATCAAAGATTTTTTTTTTTTCTTTTGTAGTATGTCTTGTAATTAATTTTCTGTTGTCACAGAATCACTGTTTTTTTCATTCAGCCATTTTCTCTTGTTGTTAGGAGTGGAGGTAGAGGGAGTTCCTTTGAAAAGGGGCAGGACTGACAGTGATGTGAACCAATCACATGTCACAGGTGTAAGGATGTTAGGGCAATCGTTCAATCTATGAAGAGGTTTTAACCAATCACAGGCCAGAAATTCCAAGCACTGAGTATATTCTTTGCAAAAAACTTAATTAATGCATCAATTAGGGTTGATATTAAAACAACAAAAGTAGTGAAATGTGAAGTTAGGGTTTTTAACCCGAACTCTGCATTCCTTCCCACCCCCTTACAAGCAGTGGAAGGGGCAAGCAATCACAGACAGCTATCATCAGTTAAGATGAAGAACATACAGCTCTCAGCAGATAACACAAGAGACATCCATCATGGTCCACTAAGTGTATGAGGCCTGCTGCCATGCCAGTGTGTTGGGGGTTGTGTATATCTGGACACTGCTTATCCAGGTCTAGTAGGAGACAGATGCATAATAGTGGCATCAACATCACACTGTACCTCTAAGAATCCCACTGCCCTGACCAATGTCTAGTGTGGCATCCACATGTTTGATGTGCGTCAGGTTGTTGGGAGGGAGGTGGGGAACTTCATGCAGGGCAACATGAGGAGAAGTGTATATGTATAGACACAGGTGCATGACAGAAGGACTACTAATAGTGCTGTTATATTAATCCATGTCCTAGCATAACTTTCGTGGAATTGCAGATGTTTAATGGCATAATACAGTCTTTTGCAAGGGAGGAAGGGTGATGGACCAGCATTAGCATTCACAGTAACATAAATAGGGGGAATGGGGGCACTTTGAGAACAGGACAGCCATGCTACAGATTTATAGCACAATTATATTGCCACCAATGTTCCCTCAAATTTTTTTTTTTTGTACTGAGCAGACTACAAAATTCTCTGAGTGCAACTTTTCTGTGGGCAGCTTAGTTGAATACTAAATAAGTCAATATTATAGTTAATATAAACTGCCATTACCACTAAACAATGATCACCAGCAAACGTGATTGCCAGTAAATGCAACGAAAAAACTCGAAAATATCAACAAGTACAAGGCACTATAAATGTTCACGATTTTAAATAGGTTTTAACACTGTCCAACCACACTTTCCATCCTTTCAGAGCCTTCTTAATTACCAAACCAAAGAAATAACACATCACTCACACACAGTATTATCATCAAAGAGAAGCGCAGGAAGCTCACAGCAATGTACTTCTCAAAAAGTCCATGTACTGCTGGAACATAACTTTCCTGAATTTGTGTTATTTTTTATTCTAAATGGTGTTGTAATGATGTTTCTGTCTGTTCAAGTTTTAAGATAGTGAGGGCACGTGTGTTGTAGGGATTTATGTTTTTATGTACTGTACTAAAAAAAATGTACATTTTGTTGTTATTTGTTTATAAAAGAAAATACAGCCTAAGGGAAGGCCTCATCGTCACAGTAAGACCAGTATGTTCTGTATTTGCCAGTGTTTCAGGACTATGTTGGCAGATAGGATGAGTTATCTGCTGAGAGTTGTATGTTGTTTGTCTGAACTAATGATGAGTGTCTGTGGTTGCTTGTGTTGCCTTGCCCCTTCCACTGCTGCAATAGGGTGGGAAGGAATAAAAACATAAGAACATAAGAAAGTTTACAAACGAGAGGATGCCATTCAGCCTATCTTGCTGGTTTAGTTGTTAGTAGCTTATTGATCCCAAAATTTCATCAGGCAGCTTCTTGAAGGACCCCAGGGTATCAGCTTCAACAACATTATTGGGGAGTTGGTTCCAGACTCCTACAATTCTGTGTAAAAAAGTACCTCCTATTTTCTGTTCTGAATGCCCCTTTAGCTAATCTTCATTTGTGACCCCTGATCCTTGTTTCATTTTTCAGGTTGAAAAAGTCCCTTGGGTCAACATTGTCAATACCTTTTAGAATTTTGAATGTTTGTTAGATCGTCGCATAGTCTTCTTGGTTCAAGATAGAATAGATTAAATTCTTTTAGCCTGTCTGCATATGACATGCCTTTTAAACCCAGAATAATTCTGGTCAGTCTTCTTTGCACTCTTTCTACAGCAGCAATATTATTTTTGTAGTGAGGTGACCAGAACTAAACACAATAATCTAGATGAGGTCTTACTAATGCATTGTAAAGTTTTAGCATTACTTCCCTTGATTTAAATTCAACACTTTTCACTATATATCGGAGCATTTTGTTGGCCTTTTTTATAGCTTCCCCACATTGTCTAGATGAAAGCATTTCTGAATCAATATAAACTCCTAGATCTTTTTCACAGACTCCTTCTTCAATTTCAGTGTTTCCCATATGATATTCATAATGCACATTTTTATTGCCATGTGTCCACCTAGTTCTGAATGCTGTCGAGATCATTTTGAATGACCTTTGCTGCTGCAAGGTTGTTTGCCACTCCTATTTTTGTGTCATCTGCAAATTTAACAAGTTTGTTTACTATACCATAATCTAAGTCATTAATGTAGATTAGGAAGAGTAGAGGACCTAATACTGATCTCTTTGTTACTCCACTGATTAACTTACTCCATTTTGAGATTTCATCTCTAATCAATACTTTCTGTTTTCTACATGTTAACCATGTTAAAAACTCTAACATCACATTTCCCTACTTTTGTGGTTTTAATATCAACCCTAACTGATGATTTAACAAAGTTTTTTGCAAAGAATTTCCTTCCTTTTTGAGAATATATTTATAGCTAGAAAGCCATATTCTATTATTAAGCACAAAAAGTAAAAGTGGGTATGTTTGTAAACTTGATTAAACACGCCACAGGTGTATTTATGTTAAACACTGACACAGGTTTATATATAATACACATGATTAGGTTTTTTTCACCTATTCACATAAAGTGTTTAGCAATCTTAACCTCACCTGCCACCCAATGCCAGCGCTACGACTTACTGGGCTCTGGTGCAAACCACTACCCCACCAAAAAAAAACAAGCCTTTTGAAAATAAATACATCAACAGCAAAATCGGAATTTACTGTCTTGCAAATTACTGTCTTTTTCACAGTCAAGTTACAGTATATCCAAACATTTTAATAAATCAATTGTGTTATTTGATAATAACTCGATTTAGTTAATATTGAAACACATCTTATTAAAAGCTTCAAATTAGTCACAAGATGTATTAATCACCAATTGGATTTTTAAATGAATGCTATCAAGTACAAAAGTTAGTACGAAAACGTTTCTACAAAAAAAAAAAAAAAACACATGTAGCCCGAGTGAAAAACATAATTCTATGAATAAACGTAACAAATGAATATCCCAAAAGCGTGTATTTTTTTAAATACTGAATTTTGACCATCCGTTAATTAAGGCGGAATTTTGCAAGGCAGACAGACTCTGACATGTTCAGCGTGTTCAATTTTTTTTCTACGAAAAAAGATTAGACCCTCACGAAAAAGGATATTTTGTCATGAGACCAATTCCTTTCTCAAGATCAAAAGTCTAACTGAAAGTGCTGTACTGAGCATGCGCAGAACCAAGATTTGAAATCCCTATAACTCAGGAACAGATTAATATTCTTTTACCAAACCAGAAAAGGGTGCTATCTGGATCTCAGAATCCGCATGTCAGAGCAGAGCGAAATGGCCCACGTGAAGAAATCTATCCAAAGGGAACACAAATTCACATTTTCATGCAAATCCAAAGTTATTAAAGTACAGAAATTGGGGTTTAACATTAAACTGCCTACTCAACCGTGCCACTCTAATATATGCAGTGCCTATATTTGTTGTGTTTTGTGTCATAACCAAAGTGTGATTTTCTGTTGAAAAAATTAAGGTGATTTAAAAAAAAAAAAAAATTTAATTTGCATTTACCAGAATTTTATTTTTCATCAAACTACTACTTATTTGGAGTAGAATATCCTTCAACACCATGTTCTACATAAGTGGACCACATAATATTGTTCAGTACCATGTTCAATTGTTCAGTTATGCATTACTGTATGGTCATTAATGACTATTTTGTTAATGGACAATGTGTATGCTAAACTTCTTCAGTGATATTTCAACCAATCTTCTATATTCAAAATGTAAGCCCCTAGGCTCTAGAATGACCCCAAGCTTGTATGGATGCCACAGACATTTACTTTTGTACTGTGTATGTGTGTGTGTAGTGACTTTGTTTCTAGCTGACACTGAAACGATTATGGTAGAAGACAAACAAGTGTGAAAAAGTGCTAAATGTAAATTATTTTTATTAGCTGGTTGTGGAAGGGTTGTGGGTAATTCACTGACCAGGAGACAGACAGTTGTACTTGAAAACACCACACAGTTCCCCAGTTTTATTTTTAAGGGTGCCTTTTTTCCTTTTAGCCCGCAGATGGCGCTGTGGGTCCGTGGTCTGATTTACCAACGATGGTAAACAGAACCACGGGCATACCAAGCGAGGGTACACAATACCGGCGCCCTTGCAGGTGCTTCAAAACATTAATTCAAAACAGAAGGCACAAAGAAACAGGGAAAATAAAACAGTAACAAAACTATAAAGAAAAGCAGCAATATCCCGGTCGTCGCTGCCCGTGCGACCCGGATCACCGTCCTACGCTGCCATCTAACTAGCCTGCTCAGCTATACTTTTAAGGGGTCTGCCTAAGGGTTCCCCGCCCTCACTGTCTTGTTCTGAACCTCTGTTCCATTCTCTCCAACTGGTTCTCGGTCGTGGACCAGCGCTTCCACACTCTCGGCGTGTTTGAAAGGGCAGACCTGAGGAAACAGCAGAGCATTTTTTTATAGGGCTAGCAATCTCCCACGACTCTCCTCTCAGCCATTCAGAGAGGGGGAAAGTCCACACACCCACGTTCCCACCTCCCCGTGTCACTGCCATGACTCACAGGCGGTTGTTGGACGACTGCCGCCCTCTTCCTGCAGTACTGTGAACACGCCAGCAGAGTCAGCACAGATCTCCCCCTGCTACACTGGTATATTGGGATTTAGTCATGAGTCACTAAGAAGAATGCTTGTAACTTATTTTTAGATTAAATTATCTCTCTAAAAACAGCCTAGAAGTGGTTGAAATGCGATCGTAATACATTATATTACTTAGTTTATAAACTGTACAAAACATCTTCATTGGCTGTGGCCCAATGCCCCTGGTAGCTAAAAGTGCTTCTTCTATCATTGTTAGAGCCAACAAGAAATAAAAGGTTTCATTTTGCCAGATAATCTGTCTACTGCATGTGCTTTCTACTTAAGTATAATGAGCATTATACACAATTTGATCATGTAAATTAAGCACATTATACTATGGAGGTGACATTGGTACCTAGTTTCTCTATTTTACAGTCGTGCCATAATTTCCCTGGTAAAAATGAAATGGTGGTACTACCTCCCAGCTGAGGGAGATATTTATTTTCCTTCATTTCAGTACATTTATTTTCAGGAACTTTGAGGAGGAACCCCTCTGTCAAAGAGGATCCATACTGTAGTTTGAAGACTGTGGTTAACAAGTGCCTGCATTACGCCCAGATTGGGGTGGGTGGAATTTAGATAGCCACGAGAGACGACAAGTTAAAGAAGAACCCCTCACCCCCTTGTTTTTACACACTCTGTTTTAACAAGTCAATTTGTAAACCAAGAACAAATCCTTAAAGTAAATTTGGGTTACCTTTACAAAATATTCTTTGCAAAGAAAATGCTTAACATCTGCGTAAAGTATTTGGTTGTGTTTATATATATATGTTAAATATATATATATATATATATATATATATATATTTTGCTGTTGGTTTAGGAAATGCTTTCTACAATTCGTAAAATATATATAGATATAATATATATATATATATATAATAATAATAGCAAGGGGGTATATAATATATAGATATCCTATAATATCCTATGATAAGTTTTTTCTAGATGTACGCCCACAAAATGTAAAATATGTGCTCACACACCCCTAACTATGTTTGTGTTGCATATAAATAACAAAAAGCAGTGAATCCATCCTGTAATGTGTAAGCACAAGTGAACAGTTTCACATTATGTGGCTATACCTGTTTATAAATATGCTATGTTTTGTAAGCAATGTTTTCTGATGAAGAAATTAGATTTTTTTTTTTAATTAACTTGTTTATTGTTTTTTTTTTAAGATTTCAGTTAGCATAACTGAATTACTGGCACCACATTTTTCACATTAGTTGGTTGCAGAACATTGACACAAAAGTATTTCTAAAAGGACAATAATGTGAACACCACAAGGTTGGTTGGCCACTCGGCATCTTAAGACACCATATATATAAATTCTTAGCTGACCGTCACAAACTGGACAATCTCAAGAACACAAGAACACACACCCCTAATAACTGCCATATCTAAAGTTGAGCTATTTTCACCTTGGCTAAAATAACTGTTACAAACTCTTAAACACTGTCGCTTGGAAGAATATAACTAACACACATACACACGCAATCGCAAGTGCACACGCACACAAAACATTTATTTATTTATTTATTTATTCATTTCAAAATTTTGTTGGTGCTAGCATTTTAACTAAAATAGTTAAAACAAAAACTTGAGCTTCTCTAAAAGTAGATACTATAACATTAACAGTAAACATGTATTTATTTTTTCTTCATTTCAGTGCTTTGTAAATGTTTTCATCTTGACTAAAATATTAAAGAATATAACACACACACACACACACACACACACACACACACACACACACACACACACACTTTATTTTATTATTATTATTTTTATTTCAGGGGTTTCAAACTTTGGCTTTCATTTCCAGGATCAAAACTGTGAAGTGTAAGGGGCAACAAAAGTGAATAGTTTTACAGTGCGTGCCCCAAGCAGGCCTACCTGTTGTCAATATTTTAAAAGTGTTTTGTAAAAAATGTTTTCTGATGAATAAATGTGTTTATTGTTTTTTTTTATTTTTTATTATTATTTATTTATTTTAATTCAGTTAGCATAACTGAAATACTAGAGCCACATAACGACATCACTGCCCTGTCACGACATCCACAGTCTTGTACAACCTGAAAACACTGCCTGCAAAACAAACATTGTTAGCTTAATTGTTTAAGCCAATCAACACAGTGCTCTTCAGTGCTTTTGAATACATATTCAGTACAACTAAATGCATGTGTGTACCGCCATCCAAATTTCAAACAACCGTCAGAACTAAACTTAGTCTGTCTGAGCCAGCAGCTCTGGGTGACAGATAAATGACATTCTATGGGCATTGTGTTAAACAAATGTTTATCGCAATTGCATTGGCGTTTCTCTTGTGAAACTGGCTGGACAACCTCTAGATATCAGCGCAGGATACAGCGGGTCGGAGGCTTTGAAATGCGCTGTCCGCTTCTTTAGCTGTCTTCCTTGTCAAAGGGCCAGTCCCTGCATACTTAGACAGCACAGCTATACACACTAAATTGTAACCTAAAACCTGAATACCGGCATATCTCTGGTTCATTTTGCCATTGCAACTCAGTGTCAACAACCACCGTTCTATTTCTCTTAAAAATGCTTCCTATTTGGTTTATTCAACGTGTAAACCTACTGGTCTGTGTTAACCAATTCTATTAACAAATTTGACTTTTTAACAGGCTATCTGGAATTAGTTTTTTGTGCAGATTTCTGTAAATACATAACAGTCCTATGTATGGAAAATACTTTTTAAACGGTTATAAAACGGTATAAAATAAGTCATTATTGAGTGGGGCTATTTATACAATAAATGATTTTTAATTTTTTTTTTTAATTTTATTTAACACCAACACTAACTCAGCCAATTCTTGTTTTTATTCATTTATAAATTATTTACCATTCCCCACTGAAACTGTTCTCATTCTCCCTAAAGAAATTACAGCAAACTCTTGTATGGCATAAAACACAAACAGGCACTTATCGCCTATAACCTATCTCCACAGGCTAGTGTAATCCCCTGCCCCTTGCCCATGAGGGGGGCCTGTCACTTGTACAATTGTCTCTCAGTTTGCCATGCTCACACAAGAATAGACACAGCCTAAGTTTGTCGCATTTTATTTTAAAACTGTTTTTTGTTTTAAGTAAATACATTGTAACAAAGTTGGAAATAGTCTAAAACTAGATATTAACTAGACATTCCTGATCCGTGTATTCCAAAGTGTTTAAATACGTGCCTAGAGACTGTTTAGTTGAGCTGATAATCCTTCACTCTGTACTTTTGAAAACTTTTGTGTTAGTGTACTTCTGAATAAGCTTACAGGCCCTTTCTGAGAGACCCAAACCGGCGTCTTTCTGCACGGCTAGGTCAACATATGCCTTATTTATTTTTTATCAAATAAAAAAAATAACAAAAACTCTATACTTTTGTTTTATTTATCGTTTTACTGTAACAATTAGTTTTCTTAAAAATTGAGTTGAAACTACAATCTTAAAAACTTTATCTTTAAAACTACACACATGGCCCTGAACCGAGGTGAAACTTCAGTAATTGTAAAAACTACAAGCACATGACAGGAAGGGGCAATGGCACGGGCATCAAGGTCAATAATATTATTTTATTGTCAAGAAGATGTTTGTGGTCTCATGAAACACGTTGAAGCTGATAACCTCAAAGACAATCATCTTCAAACAGAAGTGCACGTAGTAACAGTTGCCGTGCCATCTTGGAGTGTGATTCTATGAACAGCTTACACTTACCCGAAGGTATGCGTAATATTTAAGTAACAACCAAGCCTTATTTTATAACTATGTTAGCTGGTGCAACCCATTATAAATTATTAATGTGTAAGACCAAAGTTAGTAAAGACTTTCGCTGTAACTAAGCAACCCAGCCCAGTTTGTTACACTAAATGGGTGAATAGCTCCCTCAGTGGTTCCTAGTCTCTTTGATCTGTCCGGCATGGTTAGACCTGCCAGGGACCTACACCCCCCCGGCATAGCTCTCCGGGTCGCTTAGACATAGAAGCCTCCCAACAATGACAAGGTGGCTGGACAAACAAAAGTGAGTTTTCTTCTAAACATAAATAACGTAGTGCCATGGTGTACAGGTGGCCTGGTGCGGACTGAACTTATTGGCTTTTTCTGGGTAGAGATACATCAAACATTGGCAGTTTATGCAAACGTATTTATTCCTAGCTGTTTTTAAGGCTATTTTACAATATTTTGTCCTATTTTTATACATGTGAATCAATCAATCCTGTATCAGTGCCAACAGGAGCTAATGTTGTTGCATGCCGTTCTGCTGCTGCTTCTACGTTGTACAGTTATGTTTCACTAATAATTTGAAGATTATGCACAAGAGCAGTAGTACAATGGTTTTGCAGTGTTAAAGTGTTAAACATGTGGACTGGAATTTAATATGGTGTGGGAATCAATGCAGAAGACTGAAGAAGAACTGATCTTAGTGAATGCCTGTTTGTTTGAAACGCAAACAGACGTACATGTTATTTAAAGTTTTTGCCCCCTGTCTGATTTTCTGCATTTTTGCACATTTTTCACATTGAACTTGGTCAGATCTTTTTGTGGGTTGTAGTAATATATAGAGGACGTCTGAGAGAAAAAAATGACACCAAAGTTTGGTGCTTCTTTCATTTGTTTGGTGTGCAAGGTAATCAAACATGCAATCTTCAGGTGTGAAAAAGTTATTGCCCCCCTAGTTAACTCAACCCAATTAAAGGGATAATTAGGGTCAGCTGTTTAAAGACTTTAGTTAACAATCAAGCCTGATTTGGGCTAGCCCTGCCCAATATAAATCTGACTGACTTTGGCCCTTACCATCAGAGTGAAGGTTCTAGAGGCACATCATGTCAAGATCAAAAGAAATTCCTGAAGACCTCTGGGAAAAAAAAGTTTTTGATGCCTATCAGTCTAGAAAAAGAATTTCTAAGGCTCTGGTGCTCCACAGTCAGAGCCATATTGTCCAAATGGAGAAAGCTTGGGACAGTAGTGAATCTTCCCAGGTGTGGCCATTCTGCCACAGTCTCTCCAAAAGCAAGGCGTAAAATCGTCCAGGAAGTCACAAAGAACCCTAGAACAACATCCAGGGATCTGCAGGCTTCTCTCACCTTGGCTAAGGTCAGAGTTCATGACTCCACCATCAGAAAGACACTGGGCAAAAATGTGATTCATGGCAGAGTAGCAAGTCGGAAACCACTGCTCATTAAGAAGAACATGAATGCTCATCTCAAGCTTGCCAAAAAGCACCTGGATGATCCTCATGAGTTCTGCAACAATGTTTTATGGACAAATGAGTCAAAAGTGGAACTTTTTGGCCAACATAGGCCCCATTATGTCTGGTGAAAACCAAACACTGCATTCCACAGTAAGATCCTCATACCAACGGTCAAGCATGGTGGTGGTAGTGTCATAATTTGGGGATGGTTTGCTGCATCAGGACCTGGACTACTTGCCATCAGAGAAAGAACCATGAATTCTGCTCTGTATCAGAGAATTCTACAGAAGAATGTCAGGCCATCCGTCCATGAGCTGAAGCTGAAGCACAGCTAGATCATGCAGCAAGACAATGATCCGAAACACACAAAGAAGTCTACGTCAGAATGGTTGAAGAACAAGAATTTTTAAGTTTTGGAATGTCCTAGTCAAAGTCCAGACCTAAACCCCATTGAGATTTTGTGGCAGTACCTGAAATGAGCTGTTTATGCTCAAAAACCCACAAATATCACTGAGTTGAAGCAGTTCTGCATGAAAGAGTGTGCCAAAATTCCTCATACCATTTCTAAATAAACACAAACAATACATTTTTTTTTTAAATAATACAAATACAACAAAAATAGCAATAAACCATAATTTTCAAATCACAATCTTAAAAATATATCCACATGAAGGCTCTGCTCTGTTACATCCCTGCTTTCATTTTAGCCTGCTTTTCTAAACTTCCCTGAATTATACATGTGTACGGCTCTTCGGCGCAGAAAATCATACAGGTTTTATTCCAGCTTCTTTCTTCCTCTTTTGCAGTATTCCACTGCTGAATAGGAGACGCATTGCTAGGCAAATAATTGAGAAGGTGGGCTCACCCGGCACTGAGCTGTTCAGGAGGTTTAGATTGGCTGGGGGGGGGGGGGGGCATGTCCAGTGAGGCTGCACACAGCTTAAAAGGTGTCTGTGCCACCATGCTACACAGAGAGGCGCTTTGTTTACATCCAGGAGGAGAGCGCTCTGCAGGATAACTACTATGGAACCCTTCAGCTGCATGATAGTGGTTGTGAAGGCTCTGCTCAGCTAGGGCCGTCGCAACACCCTGCAGTCGCTGCGAGGCCAGGACTTCGGGAGCAGCAGCAGTAGGTTAGTTTAGCACAGAAAGGGTTTTTGTAGTGTAGTAGGTTCCTGAAGCAGGATGTCCCTTTTAGTGAGACTAAAGCTCGCCTTGCATGGCAAACTTTCGTATTTTTAGCTTTTCTTTTCTTTATTAAATCTGACACATGGGCTACTATTACTGGTGCCCTAGTGGCAGCACTTGTGTTGAATTAAATCTGCACACCAGTGTGGCGTGTCAACACCCAGTGCTCTGTGTCTGCCTCATTATAATTAAGTGACGGCACCACACACGTAACAAATCCCCCTGTTACAAGTCCCAAGATCACATATCTCAGAACAATATGTGCAAATGATTAAACCGACCCCTTGGCTTTTCGGGCAAACCCTTTCCTAGTTTTCCTGTTTCTTAATGCAAGTCTCTGCCTCAGTGTTAACACACTGTATTCATCCTCGCCAGGGGCTCGGTGCTGGCTTGCAATCTGCCAAAAGATTTTACACTGAAAATTTGAGTATTTTTCTCCATAATGTTTTACTTTATGTTTCTCCTCTTGCGTTGCTCTTCAGTTAGATTTAGTTAGTGTACAGAGGGTAACAACTCAAATGGTGTCATAGGAAGTGAGTTACAGTACGCTAAGGTCAAGACAGACGTAAAAAGAGCATGATTAATCTGTGTTCAAATTTGAGATGCTTGACTGTTGCCTGACAGTTGTAAACAGTTTATGGATCAGGAGGGCTGAAGATTAGCAGCTGACCTCCATTCCTGGCGTCAAGCCAGGTACATATTTTCACAGGTGAACCTGAGCAACGGATGTTACCAAGCTACTAGACACTGGAAACAGCAGTGGAGATGTTGAGGCAAGTTATCCGTGGGAGCTTAATCCTCTCTGTTTCTTCTGGAAGATAAGGCTACAACCTTTGACCTCCACAATGATTTATCTTTGGCCACCTTTTCTGCCTCTCCCCACCTCATATGCATGTCTTTCAGTTTTGCCTCAACTCCACTGCATTTCAATTTTGGTGTTGTTGTCATGCGGCATTCCAAGTACATGGCCCAGCTATCTTTGTCTTTTCTACCGTATCTCTGTGTTAATGTCACTTGATTTAGTCTTAATGTAGAAATCCTTGTTTGATATCTTATTCTGCCAGAAAATCCGACATCTGTTTCATACACATTTGTTATCGAAAGCACCCAGTTTGTCACTGTCTTCTCTGGTTACATGTTAACATTCTGAACTGTACAGTAGCACAGATTTCACATTGCTGTTGCACAGTTTGATCTTTAACTTCAGACTGTACACCTTTGACTTCCCTATAGGCCATAGTTTTTTTATTTGATGTTTTTCTTTGTACCACTGTCATTGATGACAAGACTGCCAAGGCAAGGAAAATCTGTTGTTTCTTTGATATTTTCTCCACATATGTTTATGGGAGCTGGTGTTACTTTGATAGACATCATTTCTATCAGTATTTATATTAAGTCCAGCTCACTTTGGGTAGTTACATAGCGTCTCAGTTTTCTTTGCATATGGCTGTTTTGATAACAGCAGTGCTGTATCATCTGCAGTCCAAGTCTTCCAAAAATGACATTTAATACCTCCGGGTTAGCAGCTGTTACATTTCTCATAGCCCAATCAATTACAATGAGGAATAGAATGGGTGACAAAATAGAGCCTTGATGGACTCCAGTATTGACTAGGAACCATTCTGAGATGCCATTATGTAGAATAACTTTACATTCAAAGTGTTTGTAAAATTGGCTAAATAACGTCACTATCTTTGGTGGGCTTCCATATACACCTAGTATTCTCCATAGGCTTACAATGAATACTGTCGAATGCTTTTCTAAAGTCGATGAAATTTACATAAAAGTGGTGCATTCCATTCTAGACACCATTCTATGGTGTAAAAACTGGTCAATGCATCCTTTGCCTTTACAGAATCTAGCTTGCTCTTGACGAAGCTTTGAATCAATTGCTTTGTCAATTTGGTTTAGAAGGATTCTGCAGAAAACTTTTCTGGGAACAGAAAGGCGTGTAATACCTTTCCAATTGTCACATTTTCCCAGGTCACTTTTTTTTGATAGTCTAAGAATAAGACCTTTTTTCCAATCTTTAGGAAGGCTGTCTTTTTCCCAGATGTTGGTGAAAAGATCTGTCAGTACTTGTGTAGCCATGTTAATATAAATTTTAAACATTTGTTCGTGAATTAAGTTCACACCTGAGGCTTTGACACACTACATGAACTTCTTTAGCTGTTGGTGGTCTTTTGTTTACACCAAGCATTTCCTGACATGAAGTTGGAAAGGCAGGATTCTGAGGTTCTGGTCGGTTAAGCCTATTTTGGAAGTGTTTCACCCATCTATCTGCTTGTTCTTGTTTTGTACTGATGGGTTTTCCATTTTTGTCTTTAACAGCATGTTTTGACTTATCTCCACATAGTTTGTCTTGTGAACTCAGTATTGTAGACTGGTTAAAGTGGTCCAGTGGTTAAAGAAACAGGCTTGTAACCAGAAGGTCCCTGATTCAAATCCCAGCTCAGCCACAGACTCATTGTGTGACAACAAGTAAGTCACTCTGCAACTGATGCATAGTTCAGGCATCCTAGTCTGATATCTTGTAAAGCACTTTGTGATGGTGGTCCAATATGAAAGGCGCTAGACACAAATTATTTATTATTATTTACATTTCTTGCAACCAAGCACATTCTTGCTAATTTTTGTGTATGTTATAGCGATTCTGACCCATAGCTGTTCAATACTGTCAGCTTAATTCTCTAATACGCTAGAGCGGTTTCTAAGCTTGATGGTAGACTTTGTCTTAATTTCCACATTTTACATCTGCCTCTCACATCTTGAAGACTTGTTCTCCATTTCTTGTTAATAATGACATAGTCTATCTGGTTGATATCTCTTCCATTAGTTGATTTCCAAGTGAGTTTATGGATATCTTTATGTTGAAAAATAGTGCCTTCAATTACAAGATTGTTCACTGTACAAAAGTCAATGAGGTGCTCTCCATTGTCCTTCATGATGCCATAGCCACAATGTCCCATTCTCTCTTTTTTTTCCCACTTTGGCATTTAAGTCTTCTAGCAGGAGAAGCATATCGTGTTGCGGGACTTTTAAAATTGCCACATCTAGTTGTTCGTACATGTCATCTTTTGTTTTTAATTCAGCATCATTTGTTGGAGCGTCGCATTATATGACTGCTCCGTTGCAGTATCTGTCATCACTTCTTCCAGAATAGAGAATGGTTGCACCTTCTCAGGTCACTATCCAGATCCAATGCATTCATTGATGACTTTGCTTGTTTGGATGTTTCCTGCATGGTGCATACATTCCACATACCAATTCTTAGCTTTGTTTTCAGACCCAGAAAACAAGTTGAAGTTGAGGCGATGTTGTGTTGTCGTTGTCATTTGTTTTGTTTTTTCAGACGGTAACGTGACAAAAAAATTAATAAAAACACTAATCTAATGGGGTTCATAAAAATGGGGTTACAGAGGAGTACAACATAAGTAAAAGATAATAACCTGGAAAGCTATAAGTAGAAGCCGATTTCGCTAATAATAACTTTTTAATTATACTCCTGTGACCACTCACTCCAGTCTCTCACACACACTATTTTCTTTCTCTCAACCACACCAGCCCCATCCCCCATTACTTTACTTCTTACTGATTCGCTGTATCTTAGTGGTCTGACTTTTGTATGTTGCATTGTAATAGTTTTTCTACGGTGACAGTCTAACATTCTTTATTTTATTAAAGTGACACTATCCACAGGGCTACAACACAAAATGTGCAATGCACGTTTTTTAAAGCACAGCACTGGTTTATAACAAATCCGAATATCCCTAGGGGATTATACTATACAGTTGCAGCTAATAAAACAATGACTCATTACCTTGGTGTTTGAAGTACATGTGCGGTTTTAACTCTCCCAAGATGGCCGCCCCAACTAACAGTAGACTTATTTATTCAGCACTTGTCAGCTCCAAATTATTTTCACACACGCTGTTTATTTTTTTCAGAGTAAAACAGGTTTAAAGGCATTGCATGGCAAAACAACATCAGTACTGCATCTCCAGCCAAGCTCCACCCCCTTGTTTGCTGTATTTTTCACATACCTCTTTATAGACATGCATACTGATAAATCCTCTCCTGATCACTCATTTTATCACCAAACTCCTCAATAATGTGATAATTATTTTATTACTATAACATCTCAAAAAGCTCTGCAATTGTATGTAATATTCTTTGAGCGCAGGATGCGGAAGCAGCTATCTCTTTTGTTTGTGTCCATGTTATCTCTGTGGTGCATGGGGCTATCAGATACGCCCTTTTTTTCGAATTCATTCGGCTCCTATCGGTCTCACTCGGCCATTGAAAGGTTTTCTCAGCCGGAGAAAGAACGATTAGAGACCTGTGCTTTACAGCTTTTCGATGATGTCGTTGGACTGGAAAGGGAAAATTGTAATGTCGGATCTGGTCCGACACAGGACCGCAAAGGGTTAAGGTCCACACCATCTTGGAGAGGGCAGAGTTCATGCACATCATGAGGTCAAGAGGCCACCCCTGAACAAGGGAGAATATGTTACCCTGCCATCCAGCTAATCACGACTTGCTTTCATCTAGGAAAATTTGTCAACACCAGCCTGTAAGTCTAATGTTTTTTGCCAAATAAAACCAACATTTGCATACAGTGAAAATCTGTTATAAAAATTAATCCATTGATTTTCATTATGGCTGTCAATCGATTATTTTTATTTTTTTTATTAGTATCAGTTTGTTCTCGTGTTTCAATGATCTTGTGAGGATGTATAAGCATTGTAATACATGTGAAATTTCCCTATATGGGTAATTCTACAGAAATCTGACAAATTAATGTGAAGCTTTTCAATAACTTCACATGTCTACCCTGTTAAAGGCATGGCCATGTGGTGTGCAGGGTGAGTCACACAGCAAGGGGAGTGCATATTTGCATCCTGGCTGTGGAAAGATCTTTGCTGGGGATTCCAAAAGGAGCGTTGCATTGACTCTGGCTTGGGTTGAGGGGAGTCCTTGTCTGGCTTAGTCATGCGATGAAAGCATTCCCACTGACCTGCAGTTCTCCTGAGCTGTTGCAGGGATTGCAGTGGTGAGGAAACATAATAGGACATTCTAATTTGTGGATAAAAACTGGGGTTAAATAAATAAGCAAACTTAATTTAAAAAATAAGCTTTTTCACAACAGGACTTAACCTAAGTGAAACTACACACTCAGAACACAGAACACAACAGATATTAAATACACCTGTTTAGTAGTTTTAAAATAGTTAAGGCAATCTTCACTGTAAGATTGCCTTATCTAAACATATACATTGTTGGGACTGTTATCACCGCTTGTATCTCACTCACTGTTAATTTTGACTTGTGTACATTTTCATAGAGTATTGTACAATACACACAAGTATGCTGCATGAACCCACTGTTTTGTCGGAGGGGGGGGTGTAATTGGCCCCATATTTGCAGAGTGACATGTACTGTTTTGCCACATGTGGGCACTTGCCATCTGAGAAAAGAAGTAGATAAATTGGTAAAAGGAGCCAAAGGGGATGGGGGTGGGAAGGAGGCTGTCAATGGTCTGGGAATCCTCCCTCTCTCCCTCCATGCTGGGTACAAAACAATGCAAACACAGACATTGAATTAAAAGGATGGGAAGTGGACATCTGTTACAGAGGACTGATTGCTGTTAAAATGCAATCTGTCCTCTCTCTCCTCTATAAAGCACGGCCTGGCGTTCAAACACCCAAACAAAATCTCTTAAAAATATCACGCCCTTGCTTACAGTATTGGGGAGATTGGCCATGTGGTTCAATACATTTTTGTTTGGTTCATCTATATTGAACATCCATGTATTTAAATATAGGACAATACATTGTACATAGATATATTCCAAATATTCAATTTTTATTTATAAAAATAAATTGTAAATTTGTAATGTCGGATCTGGTCCGACATAGGACCGCAAAAATAGCTAAATATAAAATATATATTTCCTTTGTATAGTAATACATACATACAAGTACATTTTAAATACAATAAAATTGTCTAGTTTTCATAATATGCATAATACATTTACAATGAAATACATACAACAGTAGACCCTGATATTGATGTGACACAGCTCTCTAAAATATCTTTGTATCAGATAGCTAATATCAGATAGCTTGTATCAGCTGTCAATGATGTCACAATAAAATAAGCTAATCAGATTTTTATTATTTTTTTTGTATATAACAATATTATAAAACATATAGTATAGAGTGCTGTGAAAGATACAAGCAGATTTTAACCCACTCATGGTCAGAGTGGGCAGTAAGCCCCCCATGGCAAAGCTGCCCTGACCTTATGTGGAGTGGATATCAGCTTGTATTGCACTGCAGCTTATACAAGTCTATATACATTCCATAAGATAATCCCCTAAAGTGTATATTGAAATACTAAGCTATAATAATTTAGCTAACTAATAATAATCAAGGGCATTACCACTGGTCACTGCATCGTTACAGCTTCATTGGTCATTGCATTTGAATGGGAAGGGAAGGCACAAAGGGCCAGGCTGATTCACCTCACTGTGCCAGAATAACCCAGACAGGGACTGACCAAGCTGCACTCCTTCTGTAGCATCTGGCTGGGTGGATGCAATTAGCCAGAGAAGGCACAGTGGGTTCTCCATCATCTGGGTCAAGTAGGTGGGCTGGAATAAATAAAGCACACATTTTAATGAAAGCTTTGAGTTCGTCACCTGGTGAGTCAGTCAGGAGAGTACAGGTTCGTTAGGTGCCCGGTGGGCTCAAGCTGATGACCTGCAGGAATGGCTTTTGTCCTCTAGGGGTCGTTAACTCACCGACATCGAGCTCCTGGGTGTACAGAGGCAACTGGCTTGGTTTTGGCATTAATGGATATTATTGTTTATATTCTATAACTTGTTGTTTAAAGTTATTTGGTGAAAATCACAAAACGACTAAATGTGATGGAAAGTTAGAAATCACTATGTAGTTGAAGTCTTATTTAAAAATAGAACCAGACATTTTTTGAACAATCTGAGCCAGACGTAATTAATATCAGAATTTGTTCTAGTTCTTCATTGAAATATTGGGAAGCGTGTTAATACTCAGGCTTTCTGAAGTACCACATGAAACAACAAAAAGATTAAAAAAACAACAACATATTAACATGCAGTACCTGCCTAGTCTATAGCATGTTTACTTCAATATTAGTCATTATTTTGTTTCAATAAATTATCTACTGTGTTTACTTATAGCAGATACCAATTATTTAGTTATTTATTTTTAAATCAAAGCAAAGCTTTAACACAAGTCTTGCAGGCAAGTCCCATTTTTATTTTAGTTACTTTTGTTTAAATGCAATATATTTTTTTTTTTGTCCGAGAACAATATCTAACCTCAATGTACACCCCCAGTTTCTATTGCTTTCCAGAAGATTTCTATTGGTGAACTTGCAAGAGCAGCATAATATATCTAATATATAACAGAGTAGAGAGAGGGAGAGCATGGGCCAGAGAAAGGCACAGATGGAGGAGGGGCAGAGGTAATAAATCAGTGGGGTGCATGAGGCTAGGCTAGCTGTGCAGTTTTATCAGTCCCTCACAGCCTCTGCAGTGTGCTGAGCAAGGGGGGTTGGGTGGATGGGTAGTAGACCTCATTGGGACACTGCAGCTATTAGGCAGGTGATGAGCAATTCA
>NC_054558.1:14042277-14052127 GCF_017654505.1 Polyodon spathula
AGCAATGCATTAAACATGTGGATTAAGCGGATGTAGGTTTCGCTGTCATTTTTACCTTATTGAAAAAGTGACTTCAATTCAAAAGCAATGCTATTTGTATGATGAAAAAGCCAATGACCTTGACATATATCAACACATGTACAGAATAAGACTAACCACGTTTCATGACAACTGGATAAGCACTTCTCTAGACCGATACATACATACACTATTATTATTATTATTATTATTATTATTATTATTATTATTATTATTATTTATTTATTTATTTATTTATTTATTTATTTCTTAGCAGATGCCCTTGTCCAGGGTGACATACAGTTGTTACAAAATATCACAGCACAAAGTGTCACATTACAAATAAGATCAGTTACAAAGTACAGTAAAATCAGTAGAGTATAAGATCAAATTCAAATAAGAGCAAAATAGGGAATACAGTAAATAATTACATTTGAGAGCGACCAGAGACTAAGGGCAGTTAAAATTATAGTAAAAAAGTATGTGCTTATACCAGTAAAGCCCATTAGAGCATGTGGTAAGTGCAATAGATGGATAAGAACGATATCAAATAAGATATATACAGTTGTAGTTAAAAGTTTATATACCCCAATGGAAAGGTGTAATTTCTAGAAATTTCTTGAAAACAAAGAATTTTAGGAAAAATCTTTTGTAGCAAAAGTTTTGGTTTTGTGGATGAGGAAATGGATGTCTAGAATAATTTATTTCAGCAATGTTTTCGCAAAACTCCAAAAATGCTAAATTGAAAGTATTCATACCCTTTGATGCTATAATAGTATTGTCTAGAAGGTGCTAGAAATGTCAATATGATAATGCAGAACCTAATTCTAGAAAAGTCTAGAAAATGCTGGATTGTAGGTCGAATTTATTAGAGAGTATAAAAGGGTCAGGCATAGGATGATTGCTGCCATTACCTATAAGTCAATATGGGAAAAAGAGAAGAACTATCTGAAGACCTTAGGCAGAAAATTATTTATTGTCATAAAGCTGGAGGTTACAAGAAGATTTCCAAGCATTTGAATATCTCAATTTGAAACAGCAGTTGAAACAAGACTCATGGTACTGTCACAACGCTCTCTTGGTCTGGAAGAAAGAGTTTCTTTCACCAAGAACAAGTAGAAGAATTTTGAGGAAGGTTATTAACAATCCAAGATTGACTGCCAAAGATATTCAAAGTGAATTGTCTGCAAGTGAGACTGGGGTTTCCATTTCAATCACAGGTAGAGTATTGCATGGTGAAGGTCTCAATGATCGCAGGCCAAGGAAAAAGCCACTCTTAGGAAAAAGTCACAAGGACAATCTCTTAAATTTTCCAAACGGCATTTGAATGATATCAGTTCTGGTCAAAGGTTTTGTTGAATGATGAAACAAAAAATCGAGCTTTTTGATCACACTGATAGTCGTTACATTTGGACAAAGTCTGGTGAGGCTTTGTCACAAAGACGGTCGCAGTGGGTGATGACAGACCAGAAACAGGAATTGACTCAGAACACAGGTTTTGGAATGGTGAAAGCGCTGATGCACAGTTTATTAATTATACAGACAGAAAATAAAAGGTATGTAACAAAAACAGCACACGGCATGTGAGACCAAAATAAACAGACAAACAAAACGAATAGACACTGACAAAACAGGGTGGACGAACGATCTTGCGACGTGATTTTGTTAACTATAAATATTTATATAATTACGCCTCTCTCTCTCTCTCTCTCTCTCTCTCTCTCTCTCTCTCTCTCTCTCTCTCTCTCGTGGAGGATTGTGGGAAGGGCTTGCAGAGAGGTGGAACGCCGGTGCGGTAGGACCGGGAAATTTAAAACTTTATTTATTTATTTATCTATTTATTTATTTATTTATTTATTTTGTTTGTTTGTTTGTTTGATAGTTACTTAGTTGTTCTTTTTGTGTGTTTGTTTGTTCGTAGGTTAGTGGTGTGTGTGTGTGTGTGTTTGTTTGGAGGGTGTTTGGAGATCCCGTTATGGGGTCTCGTTCAGGAGGGCTGGGGGCTCTCACCCGCCGACACGGGGTCCGTTGCCTGCCTGACCCCGGGGTTTCGGTGGAGGAGTGCCTGCTGGCAGTAGGAGAGGTGGTGGGGTTTGAAAATATTATGTCGGCGTCAAGAATGAATAAAGCGCTGGTAATATTTTTAGTGGAGGTGTCTCTGGTACACAAGCTGGTAGAGGAAGGATTTACAGTAAAAGGTGAATTTGTTCAGGTTTCCCCTCTAGTAACCCCGGTAACGAAAGTTATTATTTCTAATGTGCCTCCGTTTTTAAAAAATGAGCAATTAGAAAAGAATTTAGCTCGTTTTGGTAAACTGGTGTCCCCGATTAAGGGAATCCCGCTGGGGTGCAAAAATAACAGTGTTAGGCACGTCATGTCGTTTAGAAGGCAGGCGTTTGTCTTACTAAATGTTCCTAACCAAGTCATTAATGTTGCCTGGAATTTTAACGTGGAAGGGATGAATTGTATAGTTTTTGTCAGTTAGTGAGGTGTTTTTACTGTGTCAGTTCCGATCAGGGCGATGCTGGCGGGGAGGAAGTCGGGGGTGTTGGGGGTGAGCGGGAGGAAGAGTCGGCTCCCCCAGCGCAGCCGCAGAGCGAGCCCGTGCTGACCGAGGAGGGGGCGATCCAGAGGGAAACCGGAGCAGAACCACCAACACCACGGCCTCGCACAAAGAGACCCAGCCGCAGCCTGTCACTGACGGGTTCGGAGGATAATACCGCTACTACTGAGAATGGTGAAGAATCATTCAAGGTAGTAGCGAAAAAGACACGATTTCAACGGAAGGCTGCAGAGCTGCCGGATGGCAGAGCGCAGCCAGTGCAGAACTCCGAACCCGTGCAGACAGGGAGACTGCGGGCTCCAGGCGGGGCGTCAGTCCCTCCCAACGCGGAGGAAGAGAGCACAGCGCAGGGTGAGCCGGGCGCGGTGCAAGACTCTCCGCTAGCTGAATCTCAGCCGCCTGAAATGGTGCCGGCTGTAGCAGAGACCGGTGTCGGGGAGTCGGAGGGAGCTGCGGAGGAACGGATTCTCGGGGGCGAGCGAGAGGACAGCGCGGATGAGATGGAGGGGGAGCTCTCTGACTCCTCGCTTATCTCAGACATCCCTGATAGCCAACCCGTCAGTAAGAAAAAGTTATACACGCTTGAGCAGGTAAATGATTTTATGATAGAAACAAAAGGGAAAAGGGGAGTAGAAATAGAGAGTTTTTTCCCTGATCTAAGGTTATTTCTCCACTCCGCTCACGTTATAACAAGGAAAGCCACAATAGAAGAATTTGATCAGCCAAAACGTTATAGATTAAAAAAAATTGTTCAGAAAATTAAAAAGGATCTTAAAAGTGGTTCAAAATCTCTTGTTTAAAAATGGCTGTGTTTTATGAAACTTCTTTTATTACTTGTTTTAGTGTGTTAGTTTTTTTAGCTATGATGGAAAGGTGCGTTTTTGTTTCTTTTAATCTAAACGGCTGCAGACAGTCTTTTAAGAGGGCGCAGCTAGTCGAGTTTTTAGAGCAGAAGCAGGCGGGGGTGGTGTTTCTGCAGGAAACGCACTCGGATCAGGAGAATGAGGAGGCGTGGCGAGCGGAGTGGAAGGGGCTGTGCGTGATGAGTCACGGCGCTAGTACTAGTGCAGGAGTAGCCGTGCTTTTTAAACCCAGCCTGGGGGCAGTTTTACTAGATATGGATGAAATCGAGAAAGGGAGGATTTTAAAAGTAAGAGCTAGGCTGGGCAGTACAGTGTATGTTTTTATTAATATTTATGCCCCCAATAGAGGGGGGGAACGAATTTTATTTTTTAAGAAATTAAAGCAAGCTCTTTTTAATATTAATAATAATGATGTGGTGGTAGTAGGAGGAGATTTTAATTGTACTGTTAATTTTAATATTGATAGAAATAATGATGAACCACACCCTCAGTCCTCCAGAGAGTTGGCTGCATTGTTAGAGTCCAGTGACCTGGTTGACATATGGAGATGCCTGCACCCCAGTTCAAGACAATACACCTGGTCTCAGTATCACACAGACTGTGTATATAGAGCAAGACTAGACCGGTTTTATACTTCTAAAAACGATTTAAATAAATTTATCAAAGCAAGAATCATCCCCAGTAGTCTCTCTGACCACCACTGTCTATTAATTACAGTAATAATTCAATCAGAACCCCACAGAGCATCTTACTGGCATTTCAATGTAAAATTATTACAAGATGTAAAATTTAAGCAACAATTCAAACTTTTTTGGATAATTTGGAAAAAAGAAAAAGCACAATATAAAGATTTAAGACAGTGGTGGGACATTGGCAAAATACAAATTAAATGTTTTTGTCAACAATATACTATAAATGCAACCAGGTCACTGAACACAGCCGTGAGAGAACTGGAGTCCAAAATCCTCCTCCTAGAGGAAAGTTTAAATTCAGAATTTAAAGAACAGACCCTGGAGAACCTAAAAGAGCAGAAAATCGCGCTGGGGAGCTTGCTGAAGGAAAGAGTGAAGGGGGCGATTGTGCGTTCCAGATTCATGGAGTTGAGAGACATGGATGCCCCCACTAGTTTCTTCTTCAACCTGGAGAGGAAGAGAGCGGACAGTAGACAGCTGTGTTGTATCAGGACTCCTGGTGGGAAAGAACTGCACACCCGGGAGGAAATCAGCAGAGAGGCGGTGCGTTTTTACAAGGAACTTTATAATAAAGAACTGTGCAACATAGAGGACACTGAGCGGCTGCTCCAGGGGTTACCCAGCCTCAGTGAGAAGGAGCAGATTCAGCTGGACGCACCGCTGACCCACCAGGAGATGACCGCCGCTGTCAAGCAGCTCTCCAGCGGAAAGGTTCCCGGGATCGATGGACTGCCAGCAGAATTTTATAATAATTTCTGGGATATAATGGGGGAGGATTTGCTCCAGGTTCTGAGAGAGAGCCTCAGCCACAAGGAACTGCCTCTTAGCTGCCGTAGGGCAGTGGTTACACTGCTGCCCAAGAAGGGAGACCTATGCCAGCTTAAAAATTGGAGACCTGTGTCAATTTTATGTTCTGATTTAAAGATTTTATCCAAAACAATCGCTAATAGATTAAAAAGTGTTATTGGAACTGTAATACATATGGATCAAACATATTGTATACCGGGTCGCTCTATTTTTGATAACTTGTTTTTTATTCGAGATTTTTTAACTGTAAGTGATATTTGTGATTTTAATGTAGGAATGGTCTCCCTGGATCAAGAGAAGGCTTTCGACAGAGTCGACCACACCTACCTCTTTCATACACTGGAAGCCTTCGGGTTCGGTCCTGGTTTTATTTCTTATATTCGGCTTTTATATTCCAACATTTTTAGTATTTTAAAGATCAACAATGGGCTGAGTCAGCCCTTCCCAGTGTGCAGGGGTATAAGGCAGGGCTGTGCCCTGTCTGGTATGCTGTATTCACTGGTTATAGAGCCCCTGCTGCACCTGCTGAGGGTCAGGCTAGCTGGATGGACAGTGCCCTCCTCGCCCTCCACACCCTCCTCTGCCACAGTGAAGGTGTCTGCCTACGCAGACGATGTGACTGTGTTTGTGAGGGGGGATGCAGATGTCCAAGCGCTGCAGCAGACTCTAAATGAGTTCCAGAGAGCATCTTCTGCCAGAGTAAACTGGGCAAAATGTGACACCTTCCTGTCAGGCAGCTGGGATGAGGGCACCCCTCCTTTCCTGCCTGAGGGGCTGAAATGGAACAGAACAGGTATTAAAGTGTTGGGGGTGCACCTCGGAACAGAAAACTACATGAAAAAGAACTGGGAGGGTTTGTTGGACAGGGTGAGGGGGCGGCTGCAGAGGTGGAAGGGACTGCTGGCTCAACTGTCCTTCAAGGGCCGGGTGCTTGTTATTAATAATCTGGTGGCCTCTAGCTTGTGGCACAAGCTGGTATGCCTGGACCCACCCCAGGGCCTGGTGAAGGAGATCCAGAGAGTGTTGCTGGAGTTCTTTTGGAGCGGGAGACACAGTTTGAGGCCGGCAGTCCTCTACCTCCCTAGTGATGAGGGGGGGCAGGGGCTAGTCAGCATTGCCAGCAGGGTGGCAGCCTTCAGACTGCAGGCGGTTCAGAGACTCCTGTACACTGAGGAGGAGGCTCATTGGAAGAGGCTGGCCTGTTTCCTTCTCAATAGATTTGGGGGGCTGGGGTTAGGAAAACACCTGTTTTTAATTGAGAACACCAGTTTTAGTAAAGCAGGACTTCCTCCTTTTTATCAAAGTATTTTAAAAGCCTGGCAGCTGGTGAGGGTGGAAAGGGATGTGGAGTCCTTGACAGGGCAGGACCTGTTTGAGGAGCCCCTATTTTTTAATCCACTCTTTCCAGTTAAGTTCCTCCAGTCGATGACGCTCTGTGCCAGTTTTTTAAAAGCAGGTGTAACCAGGATGGTCCACCTGTTAAACCTTGAGCTCTCCTGCTGGCTAACTGCCTCCCAGCTAACTGCACAGCTAGGCTGGCACTCAGAGAGGCTTGCAGAAAGACTGATGGGTGAGTTGAGGGGCTGCCTCTCCCCGCGGCTCAAGGCAGTCCTGAGGGAGGAGTTGTCCAGAGGCACAGAGCAGAGACAGCTTTCCTTATTTCCAGGGATGATCGTGTCACCAGCAGTAGGTGAGGAAGGTGAGGGCGGTGGAGAGAATGGAGGGACTTTGCTTAAATTGCAGAATGTGGAGGAAATTATCTTTCACACAATGAATGGAAAACAGATATACAAATTGTGTGTTAAAGCCACAGAGTATAGTAGGCTAAGGGGTCTGGTAGACTCTAAGTGGCGAGCTTACTTGGCTGTAGAGGAGGGGCACAGGCCGGTGTGGAGGGTGCTGTACAAGCCGCCTCTTGCCAAGAGAGTGGGGGACCTGCAGTGGAAGATTCTACACTGCATTGTGTCCACAGGCAGGTTTCTCCATAGAGTGGACCCCAGCATCAGTGAGCAGTGCGCTTTTTGCTCAGCAGAGGAAACTCTCTTTCATGCCTACAGTGAGTGTGAGAGGCTGCGGCCACTTTTTAATTTACTGCAGGGAATCCTGAATAATTTAGGGGTCGTTTTTAGTAAGGAGCTTTTTATTTTTGGGGTTCTATACAGTTTTAAAATGAAAAACAGGTGTGTTCTTATTAATTTTTTATTTGGACAGGCAAAATTGGCTATTTTAAAGACAAGGAAAAATCAACTCTCTGGTTCTGGACTGACCAGTTTAGTGGTTCAGTTCAGGGTGCTCGTGGTCAGCCAGATCAGAGTAGAGTTTGAGTATTTTAAACTGGTCAGTAACCTGGAGGACTTTCAGGAGAGGTGGTGTGTGGGAGACGCCTTGTGTGCTGTGAGTGAGGAGGGGGAGCTCCAGTTTTTGTTCTAATTTTATTTAATTTTTGTTTTACAGTGTTTTATTTTGGCTTTTATCTGTTTTCAACAAAAAAAAAAAAACACTGTTTAATATTGATTTTTTAATGATCCTTTTATTTTGTTTAAAATCTGTTTTTAAGGAGAACACGATGTATTTTAGGATTTTTTAAATTTTGCTCAGGCAGTAGGAATCTTAACTTTTGTTGTGTTTTACCTTTATTTGAATTTTAATGGATTTTATTTGGAATATTTAAATAAAGGATCTTAAAAGTCTCTCTCTCTCTCTCTCTCTCTCTCTCTCTCTCTCTCTCTCTCTCTCTCTCTCTCTCTCTCGCTGAGGACTGTGGGATCGTGGGAGGGGCTTGTGTAGAGCGAGTGGTGTGTACTGTGCGTGAGTAAAACTTTTACTGAAGTTATATTCATTTTGTACACGTTTAGCTTTATTTATTTATTTATTTATTTATTTATTTCTTCCTTCCTGATTTGGAGCCGTCATGGGTTCCAAATCGGGAAGTTTTGGGTCGCTGACCCGTAGGCATGGCTTTAAATGTATTCCAGACAGTTCAGTCACAGTGGAGGAGTGTTTGTTAGCTGTCGGGGAGAAAATAGGGTATGGAAATATAAACTCTGCTGCAAGAATGAATAAAGCCATCGTTGTTTTTCTTAGTAGTGAACTGTTAGTGAACAGGATTGTTGAAGAAGGTTTGTATATCAAAGAAAGTTTTGTCAGCGTTTTACCTTTAGCTTCCCCTGTCACTAAAGTTATCCTTTCAAATGTCCCGCCTTTCATTAAAGATGAGTTGATTATTAATGAGCTACTAAGATATGGTAAAATAATGTCCCCAATTAAACCTATTTTACTCGGTTGTAAAAACCCAGATGTTAAGCATGTCATGTCTTTTAGGAGACAAGTTTTTGTATTATTGAATGACCCCAACTCGTCTATTGAAGTTGCGTGGACTTTCAATATTGACGGTAGTAATTATGTTATATTTGCCAGCACAGAATCAATGAAATGTTTTCATTGTGGAGGACAAGGACACCTTAGAAGGGCTTGCCCTCAAAAAAATAATAATACTGAGTACAATAAGGCAAAAGAACCAGCAAGTGGGGAGGACGGAGTCTCTGAGACAGCACCGGGGGCTGAGCAGCAAATGCAGCCGCCAGTGCAGACAGTGAGACCCGAGCCGGCGCCTCGACTGAAGCGGGGGATCGGTGCGGAGGTCAAAGAAAACAATAAAGAAACAAGGGTTGAAACAGTGAATACCCCAGATGACGCAGGTTTTCAACTGGTTGAAAAAAAGAGGAAAAGACGTGTGGCCACCCCAGGAAAGGTAGCTGAAGAAGGGCAGTCTGTCTGGGACTCTGAGACGCTCTCTCAGGGCAGCGGTGCTGCTGCAGCTCAGAGCTCTGGGACAGGAGATCAAGGTAAAGCTGGATCTCAGTGTAAACCTGCGATAACCCCGCGTTCAAGGGAGAAGGGGAACAGCAGCGCTGCAGTTCAGTCCAGCGCTGAGACAGCCTCCAGATCAGAGGACCTGTTGCCTGATACAGTAGCTGTGGATGACGCTGAGGAATCCGAAGAGGAGTCGGTGATATCAGAGATGGATGATGGAGGAGAGCTCTCTGACTCCTCGGTGCTGCTCGATGAGGCTCTGCCCAACCCGTCTGGTAAGAGTAAAATATATCCAGTTGATACAATATCAGCGTTTTTAGATAAAACCAAAGGGAAAAGGGGAACTGATTTAACACAGTTCTTTCCTAATATCCAGCTGTTTATCTACTCTGCAAAAATAGCCATGAGAAAAGCTACGTTAGAGGAGCTAGACCAAAAGAAACGGTATCGTTTAAAAAAAGTAATAGTCTCTGCAAGGAAATTATTGAATGATAACAAACCGAAGACATATTAATGGATTATTTAATAAGACATTTTAATATAGTTTTTAGTAGTTTGTTTTTGCTTTCTTTATTTCCTATGGAACAAATTCAAATAGCTACTTTTAATGTAAATGGTTGTAGGAGTGTCAATAAAAGAGCACGTTTATTTCATTTTATCACACAGAAGAGAGTGAATGTGATGTTTTTACAGGAAACGCATACAGACAGTATGAATGAGAGTGAGTGGCTGAGCGAATGGAAGGGGCGGGGCGTCTTTAGTCACGGTTCTAATGTCAGTGCTGGAGTAGCTGTGCTGTTCTCCCCAGGGCTGCAAATAGATATTTTATCAGTTAGTGAGGAAATCCAAGGGCGCCTTTTAAAAATAGAAACGGTTTTTAAAGGCACTGAGATTGTTTTTATCAATTTATATGCACCAAATGAGGGCAGGGAAAAAGTTTTATTTTTTAAAAAATTAAATCAGGTTTTATCTAATTGTAATCCTGCACATATGATTTTAGTGGGGGGTGATTTTAATTGTACAGAACATTTTATCATGGATAGGAATCATGAAGAGCCACATCCCCAGTCTTCAAAAGAATTGTCTGCTGTTTT